>NC_056460.1:9630296-9650573 GCF_018296145.1 Oncorhynchus tshawytscha | reverse complement strand
CTTTTTTAAAAGGGGAATCAATACTAATACTCACTCCTTAATCCTCTCATTTCTAATGCAGCCATATTTACTGAGAAGATCAATGGTGGCTGAAAATAATAATTTACCATTAGTCACACAATACCCCACCCATCACACTAATTAACTCAGTAAGCTAAATAACAGTAACTCCTACTTCTAAATTGTTATCAATAATTGCCCCAAGATGCCACAAAGACAGTACAGGTCCACATAATACATTGTTTATTCTTTATGCATCTCCCTCAGTTTTGCATATGACAGGCACTGCACTAACTCAAACCTGGCCCAGTGTGTGTGTGTGTGTGAGACAGTAAATATGCCTCTCCTCTTGAGGAATCCTCCCAACAGGCCTGAAAATTAATTAAAAATCCTCTCTGCTTAGTCACTCTCTCTCGCTCTCACTCTGCTCACTCACCTCTCTTTCTCTTCGCTCTGCTCTCACTCTCCCTGGCCCCTCTCTGATCCCTGGCCCCTCTCTGTTCCCTGGCCCCTCTCATCTGTTCCTGGCCTCTCTCTGTTCCCTGGCCCTCTCTGATCCCTGGCCCCTCTCTGATCCCTGGCCCCTCTCTGATCCCTGGCCCCTCTCTGATCCCTGGCCCCTCTCTGATCCTGGCCCCTCTCTGATCCCTGGCCCCTCTCTGATCCCTGGCCCCTCTCTGATCCTGGCCCCCTCTCTGATCCCTGGCCCCTCTCTGATCCCTGGCCCCTCTCTGATCCCTGGCCCCTCTCTGATCCCTGGCCCCTCTCTGATCCCTGGCCCCTCTCTGATCCCTGGCCCCTCTCTGATCCCTGGCCCCTCTCTGATCCCTGGCCCCTCTCTGATCCCTGGCCCCTCTCTGATCCCTGGCCCCTCTCTGATCCCTGGCCCCTCTCTGATCCCTGGCCCCTCTCTGATCCCCTGGCCCTCTCGCGCTCTCTTCTCTCTTTCCCTGGCCCTCTCGCTCTATATCTCTCTCTTCCCTGGCCTTCTCGCTCTCCCCCTGCCCTCTCGCTCTCTCTCTTCCCTGGCCCTCTCGCTCTCTCTCTCTCTCTCTCTTCCCTGGCCCTCTCGCTCTCTCTCTCTCTCTTCTTCCCTGGCCCTCTTGCTCTCTCTCCTCTCTCTTCCCTGGCCCTCTCGCTCTCTCTCTCTCTCTCTCTTCCCTGGCCCTCTCGCTCTCTCTCTCTTCCCTGGCCCTCTCGCTCTCTCTCTCTTTTCCCTGCCCTCTCGCTCTCGCTTCTCTCCCTGGCCCTCTCGCTCTCTCTTCCCTGGCTCTCGTCTCTCTTCCCGGCCCTCTCGCTCTCTCTTTCCCCTGGCCCTCTCGCTCTCTCTCTCTCTTTCCTGTCCCTCTCGCTCTCTCTCTCTCTTCCTGTCCCTCTCGCTCTCCTCTCTCTCTTCCCTGGCCCTCTCGCTCTCTCTCTCCTCTTCCCTGGCCCTGGCCCTCTCTCTCTCCTCTTCCCTGGCCCTCTCGCTCTCTCTCTCTCTTCCCTGGCCCTCTCGCTCTCTCTCTCTCTTCCTGGCCCTCTCGCTCTCTCTCTCTTTCCTGGCCCTCTCCGCTCGCTCTCTCTCTTCCCTGTCCCTCTCGCTCGCCTCTCTCTCTTCCCTGGCCCTCTCGCTCGCCTCTCTCTCTTCCCTGGCCTCTCACTCTCTCTCTCCTCTTCTGGCCCTCTCACTCTCTCTCTCTCTTCCCTGGCCCTCTCTCTCTCTCTTCCCTGGCCTCTCTCTCCTCTCTTCCCTGGCCCTCTCTCTCTCTCTCTTCCCTGGCCCTCTCTCTCTCTCTCCCTCCCTCTTTCCTGGCTCTCTCTCTCTTCCCTGGCCCTCTCGCTCTCTTCCCTGGCCCTCTCGCTCTCGCTCTCTCTTTCCCTGGCCCTCTCTCTCTCTCTCTCTCTTTCCCTGGCTCTCTCTCTCTTCCCTGCCCTCTCGCTCTCTCTTCCCTGGCCCTCTCGCTCTCTCTCTCTCTCTCCCTGGCCCTCCTCGCCTCTCTCTCTCTTTCCCTGGCCCTCTCGCTCTCTCTCTCTCTTCCCTGGCCCTCTCGCTCTCTCTCTCTCTCCCTGGCCCTCTCGCTCTCTCTCTCTCTTCCCTGGCCCTCTCGCTCTCCTCTCTCTCTTCCCTGGCCCTCTGCCTCTCTCTCTCTTCCCTGGCCCTCTCTCGCTCTCTCTCTCTCTTCCCTGGCCCTCCTCGCTCCTCTCTCTCTTCCCTGGCCCTCTCGCTCTCTCTCTCTCTCTTCCCTGGCCCTCCTCGCTCTCTCTTCCCTGGCCCTCTCGCTCTCTCTCTCTCTCTTCCTGCCCTCTCGCTCTCTCTCTCTCTTTCCCTGGCCCTCTCGCTCTCTCTCTCTCTTCCTGGCCCTCTCGCTCTCTCTCTCTCTCTTCCCTGGCCCTCTCGCTCTCACACTCTCTTTCCCTGGCCCTCAACTCTCTCTCTCTCTCTCTTCCCTGGCCCTCTCCTCTCTCTTCCCTGGCCCTCTCACTCTCTCTTCCCCTGCCCTCTCACTCTCTCTTCTCTCTTCCTCTGGCCCTCTCACTCTCTCTCCCTGGCCCTCTCACTCTCTCTTCCCTGCCTCTCTCTCTCTCTTCCCTGGCCCTCTGCGCTCTCTCTCTCTCTCTTCCCTGGCCCTCTCGCTCTCTCTCTCTCTCTCTCTTCCCTGGCCCTCTCGCTCTATATCTCTCTCTTTCCTGGCCTTCTCTGCTCTCTCTCTCTCTTCCCTGGCCCTCTCACTCTCCTTCCCCGCCCTCTCTCTCTTCTCCTCTTCCCTGGCCTCTCTCTCTCTTCCTGGCCCTCTCGCTCTCTCTCTCTCTTCCCTGCCCTCTCGTCTCTCTCTCTCTTCCCTGGCCCTCTCGCTCTCTCTCTCTCTCTTCCCTGGCCCTCTCGCTCTCTCTCTCTCTCTCTTCCGGCCCTCTCGCTCTATATCTCTCTCTTCCCCTGGCCTCTCGCTCTCTCTCTCTCTCTTCCTGGCCCTCTCGCTCTCCCTCTCTCTCTCTCTTCCCTGGTCCTCTCGCTCTATATCTCTCTCTTCCCTGGCCTTCTCGCTTCTCTCTTCCCTGGCCCCCTCTCGCTCTCTCTCTCCTCTCTTCCCTGGCCCTCTCGCTCTCTCCCTCTCTCTCTCTCTTTTCCCTGTCCTCTCGCTCTATATCTCTCTCTTCCCTGGCCTTTCTCGCTCTCTCTTCCCTGGCCCTCTCAGCTCTCTGGTCTCTCTCTCTCCCTGGCCTCGATTCTCGCTGGCCCTCTCACCGGCTGGCCTCTCTCTCTCTCCCTCTCATCTCTCTCTCTCCCTGGCCCTCTCGCTCTCTCTCGCTTCCCTGGCCCTCTCGCTGCTCTCTCTGGCCCTCTCCCTGGCCCTCTCCTCTCGCTCTCTCTCTCCCTGGCCCTCATCTCGCTCTCTCTTCCCTGGCCCTCTTCTCATCTTCCCTGGCTCATCATCTCCCATGGCCCTCTCTCTCTCTCCCAGGCCCTCTCTTCCCTGGCCCTCTCTCTCTGCTGGCTTCCACTGGCCCTCCCATCTCTCTCTTCTTCCCTGGCCCTCTCTCGCTGTCCCATCTCTTCTCTCTGGCCCCTGGTCTCTCTCTCTCTTCCCTGGCCTCTCTCGCTCTCTGTCTCTTCCCTGGCCCTCTCGCTCTCTCTCTCTCCCCTGGCCCTCCGCTCTCCTCTCTTCTAGCCCTCTCGCGCTCTCTCTCTCTCTTCCTGGCCCTCTCGCTCTCTCTTCTGGCCCACTCTCGCTCTCTCTCTCTCTCTCTCTTCCCTGGCCCCTCTCTTCGCTCTCTCTCTCTCTCTTCCTCTGGCCCTCTCGCTCTCTCTCTCTCTCTCTCTCTCCCCCTGGCCCTCTCGCTCTCTCTCTCTCTCTTCCCTGGCCCTCTCGCTCTCTCTCTCTTTTCCCTGGCCCTCCTCGCTCTTCTCCTCTCTTCCCTGGCCCCTCGCTCTATATCTCTCTCTTCCCTGGCCTTCTCGCTCTCTCTCTCTCTCTCTCTACCCGGCCCTCTCGCTCTCTCTCTCTCCCTCTCCTGGCCCTCTCCCTCTCCTCTCTCCTCTCTCTCTTCCCCTGGCCCTCTCGCTCTATATCTCTCTCTCCCTGGCCTTCTCGCTCTCTCTCTCTCTTCCCTGGCCCTCTCGCTCTCTCTCTCTCTCTCTTCCCTGCCCTCTCTCTCTCTCTCTTCCCTGCCCTCTCGCTCTCTCTCTCTCTTCCCTGGCCTCTCGCTCTCTCTCTCTCTTCCTGGCCCTCTCGCTCTCTCTCTCTCTTCCCTGGCCCTCTCGCTTCTCTCTCTCTCTTCCCTGGCCCTCTCTCTCTCCCTCTCTTCCCTGGCCTCTCTCTCTCTCTCTTCCCCTGCCCTCTCGCTCTCTCTCTCTCTTCCCTGGCCCTCTCGCTCTCTCTCTCTCTTCCCCTGGCCCTCTCGCTCTCTTCTCTCTCTTCCCTGGCCCTCGCGCTCTCTCTCTCTCTTCCCTGACCCTCTCGCTCTCTCTCTCTCTTCCCTGGCCTGCTGACTCTCTCTCTCTCTTCCCTGGCCCTCTTGCTCTCTCGGCTCTCGCCTGGCCCTCTCGCTCGCTCTCTCTCTGCCTGGCCCTCTCGGCTCTCTCTTCCTGGCTCTCTCGCTCTCTTCCCTGGCCCTGTACTCACTCTCTGGCACTACGTGCACGTGTGTGTGACCATGGGCCATCTACACATGTCTCTGGCATGCGCGCAGCATATAGAGCTCAAATAAACATCTCTGACTCCTGCCTCTGCGGCACGATATATATATGTCTTCCTGTGCACTCTCATGGACATAGCTCACTCTTCCCTGAAGCTACTCTCTCTCTTCCCTGGCCCTCTCGATCTCTCTCTACACTCCTGGCCCTCTGGCTACTCTCTCTCTTCCTGGCCCCCTCGCTCTCTCTCTCTCTCTGGCTCTCAAATCATCTCTAGCACCTGGCCCTCTCACTCTCTCTCGTCCCTGGCCTCTCACTCTCTCTCTTCCCTGGCCCCCTCACTCTCTCTCTTCTGGCCCTCTCTCTCTCTCTTTCTTTCACTCTCTCCTCTCTCTTCCCTGGCCCTGTCTCTGTCTCTATCTCTTCCCTGGCCCTCTCATCTCTTACACTGGTCTCTTCCTGGGCCTCTATCATCACTCTCTCTTCCCTGGCCCTCTCGACTCACTCTCTCTTCCCTGGGCCCTCTCACTACTCTCTCTTCCTGGCCTTCTCACTCACTCTCTCTTCCCTGGGCCCTCTCGCTCCTCTCTCTTCCCTGGCCCTCTCCTCCTACTCTCTTCCCTGGCCCTCTCACTCCTCTCTCTTTCCCTGGCCCTCTCATCTCTCTCTCATTCCCTGCGCACTCACTCCCTCATCTTTCACTGGCCCTCTGCTCCTCTCTCTCTTCCTGGCCCTCTCCCGGTCTCTCTCTCTCTTCCCTGGCCCTACTCACTCTCTTCCTCTTGCCCTGGCCCTCTCTCTCTCTCTGCTTCCCTGGCCCTCTCCTCTCTCTCTCTCTTTCTTCCTGGCCCTCTCACTCTCTCGCTCTCTTCCCTGGCCCTCTCACTCTCTCGCTTCTTCCTGGCCTCTCACTCTCTCGCTCTCTTCCCTGGCCCTCTCGCTCTCTCTCTCTCTTTCCCTGGCCCTCTCGCGTCGCTCTCTCTCTCTTCCCTGGCCCTCTCGCTCTCTCTCTCTCTCTCTTCCCTGGTCCCTCTCGCTCTCTCCTCTCTCTTCTCTTCCTGGCCCTCTCGCTCTCTCTCTCTCTCTTCCCTGGTCCTCTCTCTTCACTCTGGTCATCTCTCTCTCTTTCCCTGGCTCCTCACTCATCTCTCTTCCCTGGCCCTCTCACTCACTCTCTCTTCCTGGCCCTCTCACTCACTCTGCTTTCCCTGGCCCTCTTCACTCTCTCTCTTCCTAGGCCCTCTCTCACTCTCTTCTTCTCTGGCCCTCTCCTCACTCTCTCTTCCTGGTCCCTCTCACTCACTTCTCTTCCTGGCCTCTCTCACTCACTCTCTCTTCCCTGGCACTCTCAGCTCTCTACTCTCTCTTCCCTGGCCTCTCACTCTCTCTCTCTTCCCTGGCCTCTCCTCATCTCTCTCTTCCTGGTCCTCTCACTCTCTCTCTCTTCCTGGCCCTCTCACTCTCTCTCTCTCTCCCTGGTCCCTCTCACTCACTCTCTCTTTCCCTGGTCCTCTCACTCACTCTCTCTTCCTGGCCCTCTCCTCACTCTCTCTTCCCTGGCTCCTCTCACTCCTCTCTCTCTTCCCTGGCCTCTCTCACTCTCTCTCTTCCCTGGTCCCTCTCACTCTCTCTCTCTCCCTGGCCCTCTCACTCTCTCTCTCTCTTCTGGCCCTCTCTCTCTCTCTCTCTTCCCTGGCCCTCTCACTCTCTCTCTTCCCTGGCCTCTCTCACTCACTCTCTCTTCCCTAGCCCTCTCACTCACTCTCTCTTCCCTGGCCTCTCACTCACTCTCTCTTCCCTGGCCCTCTCACTCACTCTCTCTCTTCCCTGGCCCTCTCACTCACTCTCTCTTCCCCTGGCCCTCTCAGTCACTCTCTCTTCCCTGGCCCTCTCACTCACTCTCTCTTCCTGGCCCTCTCACTCTCTCTCTTCCTAGCCTCTCACTCTCTCTCTCTCTTCCCTGGCCCTCTCACTCTCTCTCTCTCTCCCTGGCCTCTCACTCTCTCTCTCTTCCCTGGTCCCTCTCACTCTCTCTCTCTTCCTGGCCTCTCCTCTCTCTCTCTTCCCTGGCCCTCTCACTCTCTCTCTCTCCCTGGCCCTCTCACTCTCTCTCTCTTCCCTGGCCTCTCACTCTCTCTCTCTCTTCCTGGTCTCTCACTCACTCTCTCTTCCCTGGCCCTCTCACTCTCTCTCTCTCTTTCTTCCCTGGTCTCCTCTCACTCTCCTCTTCCCTGGCCTCTCACTCTCTCTCTTCTCTTTCCCTGGCCCTCTCACTCTCTCTCTCTGCTCTCACTCTCTTCCCTGGCCTCTCTCACTCTCTCGCTCTCTCCCTGGCCTCTCTCACTACTCTCCTGGTCCTCTCACTCTCTCTCTCTCTGCTCTAGCCCTCTCCCGTCTCATCGCTCTCTTTCCTGGCCCTCTCACTCTCTCGCTCATCTTCCCTGGCCCTCTACTCTCTCTCTCTTCCCTGGTCTCTCTCACTCTCTCTCTCTCTTACCCCTGCTCACTCTCTCTCTCACTTTCCTGGTCTCCTCTCACTGCTTCTTCCCTGGTCTTTCACTCTCTCTCTCTCTCTTCCCTGGCCCTCTGTCTTCTCTCTCTTCTCTCTCTTCCTGGTCCCTCTCGCTCTCTCTCTCTCTCTCTTCCCTGGCCCTCTCACTCTCTCTCTCTCTCTCCCTGGCCCTCTCGTCTCTCTCTCTCTCTTCCCTGGTCCTCTCGCTCTCTCTCTCTCTCTCTTTCCCTGGCCCTCTCGTCTCTCTCTCTCTCTCTTCCCTGGCCCTCTCGTCTCTCTCTCTCTTCTTTCCCTGGCCCTCTCGCTCTCTCTCTCTCTCTCTTCCTGGCCCTCTCGCTCTCTCTCTCTCTCTCTTTCCCCTGGTCCCTCTCGCTCTCTCTCTCTCTCTTCTTCCCTGGCCCTCTCGCTCTCTCTCTCTCTCTCTTCCCTGGTCTTCTCGCTTCCTTCTCTCTTCCCTGGTCTCTCGCTTCTCTCTCCCTTGTCTCTTCCTTTGGTCTTCTTCTCTCTGCTTCTCTCTCTCTCTTTCCCTGGGCTCTCTCTGCTTCTCGTCTTCTCTCTCTCTTTCCCCTTGGCTCTCTCTTCGCTTTCTCTCTTCTCTGTCTTCTCTGGCTCTCTCTGCTCTCTCTCTCTCTCTTCCTGGTCTCTTCGCTCTCTCTTCTCTAGCTCCTCTCTCTCTCTCTTTCCCTGGCTCTCTCACTCTCTCTTCCCTGCTCTCTCGTCTCTTCTCTTCTGGTCTCTCTCGCTCTCTCTTCCTCTCTTTCTCTCACTCTCTCTTCCCTGGTTCCCTCTCACTCTCTCTCTCTCTTCTTTCCTCTAGTCTCTCTCTATCTCTCTTCTCTCTCTTCCCTGGTCTTTCCCACTTCTATCTTCTCTCTGTCTTCTCATGTCTCTCTGCTTTCTTGGTCTCTCATCTCTCTCTCTTCCCTGGTTCTTCTCACTCTCTCTCCTCTCTCTTCCTGGCTCTCTCTCTCTCTTCTGCCCTCTCTCTCTCTCTCCCTAGCTCTCAATTCTCTCTCTCTCTTCCCTAGTCCCTCTCTCTCTCTCTCTCTCTCTCTTCCCTGGCCCTCTCTCTCTCTCTTCCCTGGCCTCTCGCTTTCTCTCTCTCTTTCCTTTCTCTCTCGCTCTCTCTCTCTCTTCCTGGCCCTCTCTCTCTTCCTGGCTCTCTCTCTCTCTCTCTCTCTCTCTCTCTTCTCTGGCCCTCTCTCACTCTCTTCCCTGGCCCTCTCTCACTCTCTCTGGCCCTCTCTCTCTCTTTCCCTGGCCCTCTCTCACTCTCTCTTCCCTGGCCCTCTACTCTCTTCCCTGGCCCTCACTCTCTCTCTCCCTGGCCCTTCTCACTCTCTCTTCCCTGGCCCTCTCTCTCTCTCTTCTCTGGCCCTTCTCGCTCTCTCTCTCTCTTCCCTGGCCTCTCTCACTCTCTCTCTCTCTTCCCTGGTCTCGCTCTCTCTCTCTTCACTGGCCTCTCTCTCTCTCTCTCTCTGGCCCTCTCTCTCTCTCTCTTCCTGTCTCTCTCTCTCTCTCTTCCCTGGCCCTCTCACTCTACTCTCTCTTCCCTGGCCCTCTCACTCTCTCTCTCTCTCCTGGCCCTCTCTCTCTCTCTCTTCTCTGGCTCTTTCTGGCTCTCTCTCTTCTCTGGCCTTCTCGCTCTCTCTCTCTCTTCCCTGGCCCTCTCTCTCTCTCTTCCCTGGCCCTCTCACTCTCTACTCTCTCTCCCTGGCCCTCTCACTCTCTCTACTCTCTCTTCCCTGGCTCTCTCTCTTCTCTGGCCCTCTCTCTCTCTCTCTTCCCTGGCTCTCTCTCTCTCTCTCTCTTCCCTGGCCCTCTCTCACTCTCTCTCCTGGCCCTCTCTCTCTCTCTCTCCCTGGCTCTCTCTCTCTCTTCCTGGGCCCTCTCTCTCTCTCTCTTCCTCTGGCTCTCTCTCACTCACTCTCTTCCCTGGCCCTCTCTCACTCTCTCTTCCCTGGCCCTCTCTCTCTCTCTCTCTCCCTGGGCCTCTCCTCTCTCTCTTTCCCTGGCCCTCTCACTCTCTCTCTCTCTTCCTGGCCCTCTCTCCTCTCTCTTCCTGGCTCTCTCTCTCTCTCTCTTCCCTGGCCTTCTCGTCTCTCTCTCTCTTCCCTGGCCCTCTCTCACTCTCTCTCTGTCTCCTACTCTCTTCTGCTCTCTACTTCCTTGCCCTCTCACTCTCTCTCTTCCTGGCCCTCTCTCTCTCTCTCTTCCTGGCCCTCTCACTCACTCTCTCTCTTCCTGGCCCTCTCACTCACTCACTCTTCTCTTCCTATGGCCCTCTCACTCACTCTACTCTCTCTTCCCTGGCCCTCTACTCACTCACTCTCTCTTCCCTGGCCCTCTCACTCCTCATCTCTCTTCTGTCCCTCTCACTCACTCACTCTCTCTTCCCTGGCCCTCTCACTCCTCACTCTCTCTTCCCTGTGCTCTCTCACTCACTCACTCTCTTCCCTGGCCCTCACTCACTCACTCTCTCTTCCCTGGCCCTCTCACTCACTCACTCTCTCTTCCCTGGCCCTCTCACTCACTCACTCTCTCTTCCCTGGCCTCTCACTCACTCACTCTCTCTCTCCTCTGGCCCTCTCACTCACTCACTCTCTCTTCCCTGGCTCTCTCACTCACTCACTCTCTCTTCCCTGGGCCCTCTCACTCACTCTCTCTTCCCTGGCCCTCTCACTCACTCTCTCTCCCTGGTCTTCACTCACTCTCTTCCTGGCCCTCTCACTCACTCTCTCTTCCCTGGCCCTCTCACTCACTCACTCTCTTCCCTGGCCCTCTCACTCTCTCTCTTCATTGGGCCCTCTCACTCCTCTCTCTTCCCTGGCCCTCTCACTCTCCTCTTCCTGGCCCTCTCACTCTTTCTCTCTTCCCTGGCCCTCTCACTCTCTCTCTCTCTTTCTTCCCTGGCCCTCTCACTCTCTCTCTCTTCCCTGGCCTGGCCCTCTCACTCTCGCTCTCTCCCCTGGCCCTCTCCCACTCTCACTCTCTCCCCTGGCCCTCTCACTCTCTGGTCTCTTCACTGGCCCTCTCACTCTCTCATCTCTCTTCCCTGGCCCTCTCACTCTCTCTCTCTCTTCCTGGCCCTCTGCTCTCTCTCTTTCTTCCCTGGCCCTCTCACTCCTCTCTCTCTTCCTGGCCCTGGCCCTCTCTACTCTCTCGCTCTCTCCCTGGCCTCTCACTCTCGCTCTCTCCCTGGCCCTCTCTCCTCACTCTCTCCCCTGGCCTCTCACTCTCTCTGCTCTCTTCCTGGCCCTCTCACTCTCTCGCTCTCACCTGGCTTCCCTCTCACTCTCTCTCTCTTCCCTGGCCCTCTCCTCTCTCTCTCTCTCTTCCTGGCCCTCTCCTCTCTCTCTCTCTCTAACACAGCCTCTCGCTCTCTCTCTCTGCTTCCCTGGCCCTCTCGCTCTCTCTCTCTCTCTCTTCCCTGGCCCTCTCGCTCTCTCTCTCTCTCTTCCTGGCCTCTCGCTCTCTCTCTCTCTTCCCTGGCCCCTCTCGCTCTCTCTCTCTCTCTCTTCCCTGGCCCTCTGCTCTCTCTCTCTCTCTCTTCCCTGGCCCTCTGAAGCTCTCTCTCTCTCTCTCTCCCTGGCCCTCTATGCTCTCTCTCTCTCTCTCTCTCTTCTCTGGCCCTCTCTGCTCTCTCTCTCTCTCTCTCCTCTGGTCTCTCTCTGACTGTCTCTCTCATCTCTCTCTTCTCTCCTGGCCAATCTGTCTGTCTGTCCTGTCTGTCTCTCTCTCTGTCCTGTCCCTCTCGCTCTCTCTCTCTCTGTCTCTCTCTCTCCTCTGTCTCTCTCTCTCTCTCTCTCTCTTCCCCTGGCCCCTCTCTCTCTGTCTCTCTCTCTCTTGTCTCTCTCTCTCTCTCGCTCTCTCTCTCTCTCTCTCTTCTGTCTGCCCTCTCTGTCTGTCTGTCTCTCTCTTGTCTGGCCCTCTCGCTCTCTCTCTCTCTCTCTTCTCTCTCTCTCTCGCTCTCTCTCAGCCTCTCTCTCTCTTCCCTGGCCCTCTCTGCTCTCTCTCTCTCTGTCTCTCTCTCTCTGTCTGTCTCTCTTCCTTGTCTATCTGTCTGTCTGTCTGTCTCTCTGTCTCTCTTCATCTCTGTTCTCCTCTCTCGCTCTCTCTCTCTCTTCCCTGGCCCTCTCGCTCTCTCTCTCTCTCTTGGCCCTCTCCCTCTCGCTCTCTCTCTCTCTCTCTTCCTGTCTGTCTCTCTCTCGCTCTCTCTCTCTCTTCCCTGGCCCTCTCGCTCTCTCTCTCTTCCCTAGCCCTCTACGCTCTCTCTCTTCCCTGGCCCTCTCGCTCTCTCTCTCACCCACAGCTCTCACTCTCTCTTCCCTGGCCCTTCCCTGGCCCTTCTCTCTCTCTCTCTTCCCTGGCCCTCTCTTCCTCTCTCTCTCTCTCTCTCTCTCTCTCTTCCTGGCCCCTCTCTCTCTCTCTTTTCCCTGGCCCTCTCTCTCTCTCTCTCTCTTCCCTGGCCCTCTCTCTCTTCTGGCCCTCTCTCTCTTCCTCTTCCCTGGCCCTCCCTCTCTCTCTCTTCTGGCCCTCTCACTCCCTCTCTGGCCCTCTCAGCCCTCTCCCACTCTCTCTCTCTCTTCCCTGGCCCTCAATTCTCTCTCTCTCTTCCCTGGCCCTCTCTCTCTCTCTCTCTCTCTTCCCTGGCCCTCTCTCTCTCTCTTCCCTGGCCCTCTCGCTCTCTCTCTTCTTCCTGGCCGCTCTCTCTCTCTCTTCCCTGGCCCTCTCTCTCTTCCCTGGCCCTCTCACTCTCTCTCTCTCTCTTCTCTGGCCCTCTCTCTCTCTCTCTCCCCTGGCCCTCTCTCCCTCTTCGCTCTCTCTCTCTCTTCCCTGGCCCTCTCGCTCTCTCTTCTTCCCTGGCCTCTCTCTCTCTCTCTTCCCTGGCCCCCTCTCACTCTCTTCCTGGCTCCTCCCTGGCCCTCTCACTCTCTTCCCTGGCCCTCTCTCTCTTCTCCTGGCCTTCTCCTCTCTCTCTCTCTTCCCTGGCCCTCTCTCTCTCTCTCTTCCCTGGGCTCCTCTCTCTTCCGCTCTCTCTCTCTCTTCCCTGGCTCTCTCTCTCTTCCCGCTCTCACTCTCTCTTCCCTGGCCCTCTCTCTCCTCTCCTCTCTCTTCCCTGGCCCTCTCACTCTCTCTCTCTCTTCCCTGGCCCTCTCTCTCTCTCTCTTCCTGGCCTTCTCGCTCTCTCTCTTCCCTGGCCTTCTCGCCCTCTCTCTCTCTCTCTTCCCTGGCCCTCTCCCTGGCCCTCTCCTCTCTCTCTCTTCCCTGGCCCTCTCTCTCTCTCTTCCCTGGCCCTCTGTCTCTCTCTCTTCCCTGGCCCTCTCTCTCTCTCTCTTCCCTGGCCCTCTCTCTCTCTCTCTTCCCTGGCCCTCCCTCTCTCTCTCTCTTCCTGGCCCTCTCTCTCTCTCTCTCTTCCCTGGCCCCCTCTCTCTCTCTTCCCTGGCCCTCTCTCTCTCTCTCTCTCTTCCTGGCCTCTCTCTCTCTCTCTCTCTCTCTCTTCCCTGGCCCTCTCTCTCTCTCTCTCTTCCCTGGCCCTCTCTCTTCCTCTCTCTCTTCCCTGGCCCCTCTCACTCTCTTCCCTGGCCCTCTTCCCTGTCTCTTCCCTGGCCCTCTCACTCTCTCCT
This sequence comes from Oncorhynchus tshawytscha, assembly GCF_018296145.1. Classification (NCBI taxonomy): domain Eukaryota; kingdom Metazoa; phylum Chordata; class Actinopteri; order Salmoniformes; family Salmonidae; genus Oncorhynchus; species Oncorhynchus tshawytscha. Next base: position 9,637,819 of record NC_056460.1, on the reverse strand, counting down.
CTCTTCCCTGGCCCTCTCCTCTCTTCCCTGGCCCCTCTCCTCTCTCTCTCTTCCCTGGCCCTCTCACTCACTCACTCTCTCTTCCTGGCCTCTCTCACTCTCTTCCTGGCCCTCTCACTCTTCCCTGGCCTCTCTCACTCTCTCTTCCCTGGCCCTCTCCTCCTCACTCTCTCTTCCCTGGCCTCTCTCCTCACTCTCTCTTCCCTGGCCCTCTCACTCTCTCTCTTCTCTCTCTCTCTTCCCTGGCCTCTCTTCACTCTCTTCCCTGGCCCTCTCACTCTCTCTCTTCCCTTCCCTCTCACTCTCTCTTCCCTGGCCCTCTCACTCTGCCTTCTCTGGCCTCTCTCTCTCTCTCTTCCCTGGCCCTCTCACTCTCTCTCTCTTCCTGGCCCTCTCCTCTCTCTCTCTTCCCTGGCCCTCTCATCTCTCTCTCTCTCTTCCCTGGCCCTCTCCTCTCTCTTCCCCTGGCCCCCACTCTCTCCTCTCTTCCCTGGCCTTCTCACTCTTCCCTGGCCCTCTCACTCTCTTCCTGGCCCTCTCACTCTCTCTCTCTTCCCTGGCCCTCTCACTCTCTCTCTTCCCTGGCCTCTCTCTCTCTCTTCTTCCCTGGCCCTCTCCTCTCTTCCCTGGGCCCTCTCCTCTTCCCTGGCTCTTCTCACTCTCTCTTCTCTTCCCTGGCCCTCTCTCTCTCTCTCTCTCTTCCTGGCCCTCTCTCTCACTCTCTCTTCCCTGGCCTCTCTCACTCTCTCTTCCTGGCCCTCTCTCTCTCTCTCTCTCTTCCCTGGCCCTCTCACTCTCTCTCTCTTCCCTGGCCCTCTCACTCTCTCTCTTCCTGGCCCTCTCTCTCTCTCTCTCTCTTCCTGGCCCTCTCCCTCTCTCTCTCTCTTCCCTGGCCTCTCTTCCTGGCCCTCTCTCACTCTCTCTTCCCTGGCCCTCTCACTCTCTCTCTTCCCTGGCCCTCTCACTCTCTCTCTTCCCTGGCCCTCTCACTCTCTCCTCTCTCCCTCTCTCTCTCTCTCTTCCTGGCCCCTCTCTCTCTCTCTCTCTCTTCCCTGGCCCTCTCTCTCTCTCTCTCTCCCTGGCCCTCTCGCTCTCTCTTCCCTGGCCCTCTCTCTCACTCTGTTCCACTCTCTCTTCCCTGGCCCTCTCTCACTCTCTCTCTTCCCTGGCCTCTCACTCTAAATAATCTTCCCTGGCCCCTAAACTCTCTCTCTCTTCCCTGGATATCTCTCTCTCTCTCTCTTCCTGGCCCTCTAAACTCTCTCTCTCTTCCTGGCCTCTCACTCCTCTCTCACTCTCTCTCTTCCCCTGGCCCCCCTCTCGCTCTCTCTCTTCCCTGGCCCTCTCACTCTCTCTCTTCCCTGGCCCTCTCATATATATATATATTTCCTCTCTCTCTCTTCCTGGCCCTCTCACTCTTCCTGGCCCTCTATATATATATATATATCTCTGCTCTCTCTCTCTTCCCTGGCCCTCTCGCTCTCTCTCTCCTATAGCCTGGCCTCTCACTCTCTCTTCCTGGCCCCTCCCTCTCTCTCTCTTCCTGGCCCTCTCGCTCAACTCTCTCTCTTCCTGGCCCTCTCACTCTCTCTCTTCCCTGGCCCTCTGCTCTCTCTCTTCCCTGGCCCCCTCTCACTCTCTCTTCCCTGGCCCTCTCTCTCTCTCTCTCTCTCTTCCCTGGCCCTCTCTCTCTCTCTCTTCCCTGGCCCTCTCACTCTCTCTTCCCTGGCCTCTCTCTCTCTCTCTCTCTTCCCTGGCCCTCTCTCTCTCTCTCTCTTCCCTGGCCCTCTCTCTCTCTCTCTTCCCTCTCTCCCTGGCCCTTCCCTGGCCCTCTCTCTCACTCTCTCTTCCCTGGCCCTCTCTCTCTCTCTCTCTTCCCTGGCCCTCTCTCTCTCTCTCTCTCTTCCCTGGCCCTCTCACTCTCTCTCTCTTCCCTGGCCCTCTCACTCTCTCTCTTCCTGGCCCTCTCCTCTCTCTCTTCCCTGGCCCTCTCCCTCTCTTCCTGGCCCTCTCACTCTCTCTCTTAAATGGCCCTCTCTCTCTCTTCCCTGGCCCTCTCACTCTCTCTCTTCCTGGCCCTCTCCTCTCCTCTTCCCTGGCCCTCTCCTCTCTCTCTTCCCTGGCCCTCTCCTCTCTCTCTTCCCTGGCCCTCTCTCTCTCTCTCTTCCTGGCCCTCCTCACTCTCTCTTCCCTGGCCCTCTCTCTCTTCCCTAGCCTCTCTCTCTCTCTCTCCCTGGCCCTCTCTCTCTCTCTCTCTTCCCTGGCCCTCTCTCTCTCTCTTCCCTGGCCCTCTCTCTCTCTCTTCCTGGCCCTCTCTCTCTCTCTTCCCTGGCCCTCTCACTCCTCTCTTCCCTGGCCCTCTCACTCTCTATATTTCCTGGCCTATCATATCTATATTCTCTCATATAATATATGTTTCCTCTCTATATATTCCCTCATAATATATCTTCTCTCTATCTCTTCCCTGGCCCTCTCCTCTATCTATCTTCCTGGCCCTCTCACTCTCTCTCTCTCTTCCTCTGGCCCTCTCTAATATCTTCCCTGGCCCTCTCTCTCTCTCTCTCTTCCCTGGCCCTCTCTCTCTCTCTCTTCCCTGGCCCTCTCACTCTCTCTCTCTTCCCTGGCCCTCTCTCTCTCTCTCTCTTCCCTGGCCCTCTCACTCTCTTCCTGGCCTCTCTTATTCTGGCCCTCTCTCTCTATATGTTTTTAATTTATTCCTCTCTCTCTCTTCTTCCTGGCCCCTCTCTCTCTCTCTCTTCCCTGGCCCTCTCTCTCTCTCTCTTCCCTGGCCCTCTCTCTCTCTTCCTCTCTCTTCCTCTGGCCCTCTCTCTCTCTCTTCCTATTTCAAGCTCTCTCTCTCTTCCCTGGCCCTCTCTCTCTCTCTCTTCCCTGGCCCTCTCTCTCTTCCCTGGCCCTCTCTCTCTCTCTCTTCCTGGCCCTCTCTCTCTCCTGGCCTCTCTCTCTCTCTTCTCTTCCTGGCCCCCTCTCTCTCTCTTCCCTGGCCCTCTCTCTCTCTTCCTGGCCCTCTCTCTCTCTTCCCCTGGCCCTCTCTCTCTCTCTCTCTTTCTTCCTGGCCCTCTCTCTCTCTCTTCTTCCCTGGCCCTCTCTCTCTCTCTCTCTCTCTCTCTTCCTGGCCCTCTCTCTCTCTCTCTCTCTCTTCCCTGGCCCTCTCTCTCTCTCTCTTCCCTGGCCCTCTCAGCCTCTCTCTCTCTCTCTTCCCTGGCCTCTCTCTCTCCTCTCCCTTCCCTCCCTCTCTCTCTCTCTTCCTGGCCTCTCACTCTCTCTCTTCCCTGGCCCTCTCACTCTCTCTCTCTCTCTTCCCTGGCCCTCTCCTCTCTCTCTCTTTCTTCCCTGGCCCCTCTCACTCTCTCTCTCTCTTCCCTGGCCCTCTCTCTCTCTCTCTTCCCCTGGCCCTCTCACTGGCCTCTCTCTGTTCCCTGGCCCTACTCTCTCTTCCCTGGCCATCTCTCTCTCTCTAAATCTCTTCCCTGGCCCTCTCACTCTCTCTCTCTCTTCCCTGGCCCTCTCACTCTCTCTCTCTCTTCCTGGCCCTCTCACTCTCTCTCTCTGTTCCCTGGCCATCTCACTCTCTCTCTCTGTTCCCTGGCCCTCTCCTCTCACTCTCTGTTCCCTGGCCCTCTCACTCTCTGTTCCCTGGCCCTCTCACTCTCACTCTCTGTTCTCTGGCCCTCTCACTCTCACTCTCTGTTCCCCGGCCCTCTCACTCTGCCCATCTCACTCTCTGCATTATATGGTGTACTTGACACACACCTTAATTTTAAAGAGAGGAACTGGGCCTAGAATCACAAAACACTTCTTATGCAAAAACTTAAGCTTACTTAAGAAAAAATAAGAGGTTCATAAGATAGTTCGTAAGTGCAGTTCCTCAACATCTTAAGATTTTATGATTTCTTACTAGCTTCTCAAATATCTTCTTACAAATCTTCTTCATAAGATGTTGTGTTGCTAGGCAAGCGCTTTAGCTAGCAATGGCAATCATGTTAGCATATTTATTTTTATTTTATTTCACCTTTATTTAACCAGGTAGGCTAGTTGAGAACACCTTTATTTAACCAGGTAGGCTAGTTGAGAACACCTTTATTTAACCAGGTAGGCTAGTTGAGAACACCTTTATTTAACCAGGTAGGCTAGTTGAGAACACCTTTATTTAACCAGGTAGGCTAGTTGAGAACACCTTTATTTAACCAGGTAGGCTAGTTGAGAACACCTTTATTTAACCAGGTAGGCTAGTTGAGAACAAGTTCTCATTTGCAACTGCAACCTGGCCAAGATAAAGCATAGCAGTGTGAACAGACAACACAGAGTTACACATGGAGTAAACAATTAACAAGTCAATAACACAGTAGAAAAAAAGTGGAGTCTATATACATTGTGTGCAAAAGGCATGAGGAGGTAGGCGAATAATAAAAATTTTGCAGATTAACACGAGTGATAAATGATCAGATGGTCATGTACAGGTAGAGATACTGGTGTGCAAAAAAGCAGAAAAGTAAATAAATATAAACAGTATGGGGATGAGGTAGGTAAAATTGGGTGGGCTATTCATCTCTTAGTGAGATGACTGTTCTAAAACATGTTCTTGGGTTTAAATAATCAAGACTGAAACTTTCAGATGAAGTTTGAGGGAATTAAACATGTTCAATTGCTTTCATGAGCTTTTTCTCTCACTGGCCTGAGTTTAAGACAAGGGTTCAGATATCTTGGAACAAAGAACATTTCCAATAACTTTATTTCCAAGAATCACATTTCTTCTTAACTTTTTGCTTAAGGAGAAACATAATACATAGCACGAGAACATTTCCAAGAGCCTTTGAGGAATAGCAACTTCACTTAACTTTCTTCTTAAGTCTAGAGTTAAGGGGGGGAAAATGCCAGTCAAGAAATCTCTTCTTAAGAAGGTTTTGTGAATCTGGTCCCTGAAGAGGAGGGAGCTGATCAAACTAGTCGAGTAATAAATATCCATTTTTAAATTGTGGTTTGCGTTGGTGCCTGGGTTCCTCCCGAAGTTCCTGGTGATGCACTCAAATACCCAATTCTCTTCAGGCATTGTAAGCGTGTGCATGGGTACACTCACACAAGGTGTGTGTGTGTGTGTGTACGCCAGAGTGGATGCAGACCCTGGTCTCACCACTCAGCCACAGCAGCTGCCTGGCCTCTAGAGAGAGAGGTTGCCCTGCTAGGCTGCTGGCAACAGATGTTCCCTGTCCCAGTGTGTGTGTGCCCTGCATTTCAACCCATGTGAGGTGAGTGAAATACAGTGCAAACTGACTATTCACTGTCCCTCAGGTCCTCAAAATCCTAAAGGAGCCACTGAACCCTCAATCTGCTAGGTGTTACACACACACACACACAGCCACTGAACCCTCAATCTGCTAGGTGTTACACACACACACAGCCACTGAACCCTCAATCTGCTAGGTGTTACACACACACACACACAGCCACTGAACCCTCAATCTGCTAGGTGTTACACACACACACAGCCACTGAACCCTCAATCTGCTAGGTGTTACACACACACACACACAGCCACTGAACCCTCAATCTGCTAGGTGTTACACACACACACACAGCCACTGAACCCTCAATCTGCTAGGTGTTACACACACACACACACAGCCACTGAACCCTCAATCTGCTAGGTGTTACACACACACACAGCCACTGAACCCTCAATCTGAACACACACAGCCACTGAACCCTCAATCTGCTAGGTGTTACACACACACACAGCCACTGAACCCTCAATCTGCTAGGTGTTACACACACACACACAGCCACTGAACCCTCAATCTGCTAGGTGTTACACACACACACACAGCCACTGAACCCTCAATCTGCTAGGTGTTACACACACACACAGCCACTGAACCCTCAATCTGTTAGGTGTTACACAGCCACTGAACCCTCAATCTGCTAGGTGTTACACAGCCACTGAGTGTATGTCCCAAAGGTGTGTGTTCCTTCCCTCTCACCTCAGGTATGGGGTCGGACAGCAGGCTGTAGAGCTTCTCGTGGGCACTGTCCCTGACACCACACCAGCGGGCCGAGTCAAAGTTCTGCCAGATGCGTCCCAGGCAGACGGCCACCCACTGACGGAGCAGGGGGTGAGGGTCAGAGAGCTGCTCCAGGCAGATGGCTATCAGGTTCCCCTGCAGACAGGCCTCCTGGGGGGTAGAGTGAGGGTTGAGGAGGACGAGGAGAAAGGAGTTGGGAGGCCATGTCAGTAATTCACACACACACACGTCGTCCACATTTCCTTTGATGAGACCCTGTAGGATGTACACACACTTTATGACTTGGCTTTAAGCTGAGCTTCACATCGGGAAGTCTATGGGCAAACTAACAGGGAACTACCCTCTACCTCCCACTGTGAACAGGAAGTCTATGGGCAAACTAACAGGGAACTACCCTCTACCTCCCACTGTGAACAGGAAGTCTATGGGCAAACTAACAGGGAACTACCCTCTACCTCCCCACTGTGAACAGGAAGTCTATGGGCAAACTAACAGGGAACTAACCTCTACCTCCCCACTGTGAACAGGAAGTCTATGGGCAAACTAACAGGGAACTAACCTCTACCTCCCACTGTGAACAGGAAGTCTATGGGCAAACTAACAGGGAACTAACCTCTACCTCCCCACTGTGAACAGGAAGTCTATGGGCAAACTAACAGGGAACTAACCTCTACCTCCCACTGTGAACAGGAAGTCTATGGGCAAACTAACAGGGAACTAACCTCTACCTCCCACTGTGAACAGGAAGTCTATGGGCAAACTAACAGGGAACTAACCTCTACCTCCCACTGTGAACATGAAGTCTATGGGCAAACTAACAGGGAACTAACCTCTACCTCCCCACTGTGAACAGGAAGTCTATGGGCAAACTAACAGGGAACTAACCTCTACCTCCCACTGTGAACAGGAAGTCTATGGGCAAACTAACAGGGAACTAACCTCTACCTCCCACTGTGAACAGGAAGTCTATGGGCAAACTAACAGGGAACTAACCTCTACCTCCCACTGTGAACAGGAAGTCTATGGGCAAACTAACAGGGAACTACCCTCTACCTCCCCACTGTGAACAGGAAGTCTATGGGCAAACTAACAGGGAACTAACCTCTACCTCCCACTGTGAACAGGAAGTCTATGGGCAAACTAACAGGGAACTACCCTCTACCTCCCACTGTGAACAGGAAGTCTATGGGCAAACTAACAGGGAACTACCCTCTACCTCCCCACTGTGAACAGGAAGTCTATGGGCAAACTAACAGGGAACTAACCTCTACCTCCCACTGTGAACAGGAAGTCTATGGGCAAACTAACAGGGAACTAACCTCTACCTCCCACTGTGAACAGGAAGTCTATGGGCAAACTAACAGGGAACTAACCTCTACCTCCCACTGTGAACAGGAAGTCTATGGGCAAACTAACAGGGAACTAACCTCCCACTGTGAACAGGAAGTCTATGGGCAAACTAACAGGGAACTAACCTCTACCTCC